>NC_051183.1:77961258-77996516 GCF_013339695.2 Rhipicephalus sanguineus | reverse complement strand
CCCCTCTCCCTCCTCAACTCACGCATCTGATCAATAAATATTGAGCTGACCTATGAACGGTAGCGCGTTGAGTATGTGGGACTATACGTGAGTATAAACGTGAGACGACATAAGGCTGATAGCAATGCTGCAGTGGAGTAGACAGGACCATAGGTCGGCAAAAAATGTGGAGCTCACTCAGACTCACTCATGCAATATATTTTGGCCTTTGGGTCACTCGGACTCAGACTCGCCAAAATTTTTTTCTACCGGACTCACTCGGACTCAGACTCACCAAAATTTTTCCCGACCGAATCACTCGGACTCAGACTCACAAAACTCTACTCACCCGGAGTCACTGAGACTCAGACTCACGTCTCGATATGAGTCTGAGTGAGTCTAGTGAGTCGACTCTGAGTGAGTTTGCCGACCTATGTTCGTACGGCACAGCATGGAATTTAGACTACGACTGATCGGAACGGCCTGCCCCGCGACATTGCCGAAATCACCCGTTCAACAAACACATTTACAATAAAACTAAGATCTAGCACCACTTAATAAATGTATGGAGCCACGAATTTGAAGAACTTTGTAAACCCCACTTCTAATGTAATACCCAAATGTGACGTTTGTAAGGAAAATAAAGTGAAGTAAAGTGATGTGAAGGGATGATCAATATTTGATACCTGATAAACGCAAAATATGGCTTTCACTTCATTAAAACCTTGCTAGGTGACACACAAAGGACAGCGCCATACATTTTACCCGCAGCATTTTCATACGCAAGGATTAATAATAACAAAATTTGAAAAAACTTACGCATTGGTCGCCGCAGTAGGCACCCAGGAAACTCGGATAAAAAGCTGGTCACCGGCGGTTCAATCTTCCAAGTGCTAGTAGGCCGGAGTAACGGTTCCTTCCATGGGTGCCCGAAGACCACGATGGAGATTGGGCGGAGACGAAAAATGGGACTCGGAGCTGACACTCTACAGTGGCACCTGAGAGTCCTCACTGAGAGTACCCTCTGACAGTATTGCGCTGCTGCTTAAATACTGGTCCAAGGCAGGTGCCGCCGAGCAAGCTTGCGAGAGCAATTGAGCGTGTCGAATCAGTCCATTCAACAAAATTCAGCAGGCATTCGTCAATTCCCCCTCGGTGCATGTATAACCGTGTACTTGGGAGGACCTTTTTGCAAGTGTGCGGGGTATTATCGAGCGCGACTCCGAAAGCTCCGTTTGACCGTCCTTAGGCTGCGGAGATAGAAAGGGCATTTTCTGGCAACACGACCGGCCAGAAACGTTTCCGAGAAAAAAAAGAGAAAAAACAGGTGGTAGGACCATTAGATCGCAGAAGTCTTCTTCATTCTTAAAGTGGATAAGTAAGTTGCCCAGCGGTCGTTAACTTCGGATAAAGCAGGGATGGATTATCTTGGTGCTTACTAAAATGACCGCCACGTGTAAGGGCTAGCCACGAGAGGTCAAAAGCGTTTTTTTTTTTTCATGTGCTCTGGGATGAATAAAAAAATGTCAGTTGCCAGTTAGCGCCGGTGCCGTCGCCTCGTCTTCGGGCTCCCCGTTTCTTGTGCACATTTTTCTTCCAATGATACCAAGAAGCCCAACATTCCAGTCTCCTAAAAAAAAAAGGCAATGGGGGGGAGGGGGCGGGGTAACAAAGGGAGGCTTACTCCGAAACTACGTTCAAGGAATACTAGAGCTCCGCCGTTGTGGGAATAGTCATTTATCGAGCAGGTGGCCTGCCCTTCCCTCTTTCACCCTCCTCTTACCAACAACACTGATACGTGTTCCCCAATGTTTAGCGGAAATATGCGTTTTCTTCATCATCAAACCAATACTGTTCATTCATTAAGTGGCAGCGCCAACCCAAGACAATGAACGAGAATGGAATGCAAGGGACCAGACAAGCGCCGACTCGTTGCTCAGTTTACTGCGGAAAGGCAGTTACATGAATATGCAAACTCTAGTAGCGCACGTGAGCAAGGCCATACAAAAAAAAAGGTATCACATTGTACAACCAATTTGCAAAATAAAGTATTTTGTCTACAAAAACCACAAAATAATCACGTGACACTGCCACAGGAAAATTCTTCGTTAGTAAGCTTTACGGCTCGCTTACGCAGTTATCTGAACGTCTCCTGATATGTAAGGCATCTGTTATATTACGTGCAATTTTGTTTCTGTAAGCAAAGAACATCTTTGAATCAGGCCAAACTGGCTCACAAATTTGACCCTCTTTTGCAATGATCAGCTAAGTGTGAGTAATTAATTATTTTTGCCTGGTGGTTTTCCATGCTGTTTCAACCGGCTGTTATTATACCAGCCGGTCTAAACGATGTAAACATTATCGTAAGTTGGTGGCTACATGTAAACTACATCCAGCTGAATATCTTTTGTTTTAAGACGCAGAATTTTCGTTGTTTCTTTTGTCGTTTTTTATCGCCCGCACGGCAGATTCGTTTAAAGGTATCGGGGGCATTAAAAACATTAAAGGTATCGGGGGCATTAATGCCGAAACGGCTGCTTGCGTCCGTGGAAAAAGCGATGTATACATAAGGCAGAGCAGTGATGCGTTTACGTTGCGGCTTGCGTGTCGTTTCTTACACTATTGTGCTGTGGTGCAACAGGTTTCATTATCTCAATTATTCTTTAAGCCACTCACAAGTAATGTTTTCCGCTAATCAAGCCGCTTTGAGTGGGTAATTTGACGTGAAAATGCTAGATGCATTTTATAAGGGCACGATTTTTAACAAAGAACAAAAAATATAATTGCAGCACGAGGCTCCAATTACGTTTTTTTATACTTTTATAATGGCCTGAGTTATGTTTAAGAAGTGATTTTATTGGTGTTAATTCATATGAGCAACAACGGTGTTTGGAGGTTAGCTGTGGTGACAAGTAAAGGAGATGTAATTCTTTATGCTGTGCAAGTTCATTTGCGAAACTAAAGTCGATGCCATTATCGCGGAACACTTTTAACGCATCAAGAACAATGCACCCTCGTACAGCTTGACATAAATAATCAAATAATCATCTAAAACCGAAAAACGTTTTAAGTAAACCATTTCCAATCTTTCTGTAAAACTCTGGCCAAGCAAATAGCCCTGAACATTGAGGCAAACGTCGAGCCAGTACATAACCCATAATTCTGCACATACGTGGCGCTTTCGTATCTGATAAATATATATTTTACATCGGAAGCTACAATTTCAAACAATGTTTTAGCAGATCTTGTGCCATTATTTCCGAACTTGTCTTTATCATATCATCCAGATACTCAATATGCAGCTGTTAGCTAGTGTGAAGAATCGAGTAGTAGAGTGCATGTATAGTGAAAACACCACAACCCACTGGATTTTTTTCCTGAAATGCCTGACGACCACTTCAGAATTCGGTATGACAGTGGGGTCGCAGATCTTTAGCCTCGAAAGCTGATTCTGATAACGCGTGCTATATGTTGTCGCCACGTGGTTCTTTGTCGCCACGTGGTTCTTTGAGTAAAAGTGGCTCTAAATGGCCTTGTTTTGCGCTTTTTGCAAGAAAATACACTTCAAGTTCAATAGAATGTTTTCATTGGTTTATGGGGTTTAACTTCCGAAGCGGCTCAAGGTATGAGAGATGCCTTAGTGGAGAGCTTCGGATAATTTCGACCGCCTGGAGCTCTTTAATATGTGCAGAAATCGCACAGTATCGGGTCTCTAGCTGTTTAATTGCCTCCATAGAAATGCGAGCCCGGCCGTGGTTGAATCTGCGTCGTTCGGGTTAGTAGCCTTCCACCATAACCATTAAGCCATTGCGGCGGCTCTTCAAGGTGCATATTTCTTGTTTTCTTAACCGAAGAATACAGACGTTCTGAAGTGATCAAACTTAAGTAATTCCACAGCGTGATGCTTAACCTTCTGCAGTCTGTCGTCTATTTTCCCTTTTTTTATTGGCATCACCATGGTTTTATACAAACATGTCATGCGACATTAATGCACAAAGCCGCCTTCTTTTTACTAGCAGTGATAATACGCCTAGAAGCGAGATCAACCTTTCGGGGCGTTGTCCATCGTCACCCCAGCTATCGCAAAATGCATCTAGCATTTTCACGTTAATTAACAAGATTCAAATAGGCTGGATTGATAAGATAATAAAAATGCTAAACCAGAGCACTCTAGTGTAAGAAGCGATACGCAACGTAAGCGCGTCACTGTTCGCCTCATATACAGTCGGCGTCAAAAGTTTAGAGACGACTAAGTCTGCATCTGACAAAACTTTGAATTTAGTGATTTGTGAGTGTATTCGGTCGAAATACACAGTACATGTTGTTAGCACATTTTTAACACTGCGGAAATCTAAATTCAACGGTGCCTGCCAAAGCAATCGGAATATTCAGCTTTTACATATTGCTACGATACTGGGAGAACGCATGGAAGAAGAGGAAAACGACGCAGGGGCACGAACTGTGATCTGCTCGATCCCTGGACTCTCGCATCCATCATCTCTTGTAAATAAACGCATCTCACCGTAACAGTATTGGTGGAGGTGCTGGGTACAGCAGAGCAATCCCGGGTGAACGATCACGGAAGCGCTACATCTGGAGCTACGCCGAAGCCGCCGACTGGCCGGACTACCACCCCTCTCTATGGACCCGATTGCTGACGGCGACAACACGCGGTCTTCGTCTGGCGCTACGTGGCCCCAACACATGGTGCCACGAACCTTCTCTGGTAAGGTTGGAGAAGACGTCGACGAATGGCTGAAACACTACAATCGTGTGAGTAGGTACAACCATTGGGATTCGGCCTCCCGGCTGACCAACGTCGGATTGTTTCTTGAAGGAACGGCGTTGGTGTGGTTCGAAAACCACGAAGAAACAATAGCGACGTGGGAAGAGTTTCAGAAGGAAATAGCGAGCTGCTTCGGGGACCCTTCAATGAAGAAGAAGCGCGCTGAGCAAACTTTAATGCAGCGTGCTCAAGTGCCCGGCGAGACTTGCACAACTTACATTGAGGAGATTTTGAAATTGTGCAAGTCTGTAGACCCACGCATGAAAGAAGATGACAAGGTTGGGCATCTTCTCAAAGGTATTGCTGAAGATGTCTACAATTTCCTCATCGGAAAGGACACCTTGGCGTCTGTAGCGGACGTAATTCAACACTGCCGCACGTTTGAGACTCTGAAGGCTAGGCGCATCACTCCCAAGTTTGGTAGACTTGCCAACGTCACTACCGTTGCAAGTGTCGACGTCACTCCAACACCACCCTGTGATCTTGCCGCAACGATTAGACAAATTGTGCGCGAAGAACTTGGACGACGTGATGCTGTCACCACTACAAGGGCACGTGCCAGTGATGTCCCTCTGCCATACGACGCAATGTGTGCTGCCGTTGACGCCACGGTGTACGACGTGCCCCTATCAGGAGCACCGGAGCAACCAACCGACAACCTACATCGTCGCAGTGGTCTCCAGAACGCATTCATCCAACCACCTACAATGGTGTCCTCGTGGGACGATCACAGGTACACGGTGCCTCGTGGAAGGTTTGGTGACGTGCGTGAGGCCCCTGTGTGCTTCTACTGCGGTTTCCGTGGACATGTGGCTCGATTCTGCGCTCAAAGACGTCGCGCACCACAGCGCCACTACGAGGGACCACCGCCTTCTCCTCGACAAAACAGCTGGCGTGGTGGTATGCGCTCAATGCGGGACACGTACGTCGGCAACGGCTTCCAGCAAAATGCCCGCAGTGACACGCACGTCGGTCGCAATTTCAACCAGAACTTCCGCAGCGACTCGCCCTCCTCCGTACGAAGCTTGACGCCCCCTACTGCGCGCCGGCGCCGTTCCCCGTCTCCTGCTCGCCGCGTCACTTCCCCACCGCCGGGAAACTAGGTGGTGCGGCCGATGGAGGTGAGGTCGCCGAACATTTGTCACTACATCCACCTATGCCTCCCCCCGTTTCTATGACGCAAAATAAGGTCCCCGTTCTCGTTGATGGACTACCTACGATGGCTTTAATAGACACTGGAGCAGCTGTTTCGGTCATGAGTTTTAACTTTAAACTGCGGCTAGGACATAAAGTGATGTTTCGCTGGAACAGCAGTGCAACATTTCGTGCAGTGAGTGGGGAGACGCTAAGCCCTATCGGCGTGTGTGTTGTGAGTGTTACTTTGGGCGACAAGGTGTTCAAGGTAGAATTTGCTGTCCTGGCTAGCTCCACACATGACATTATCTTGGGGATCGATTTTCTACGAGACTGTGGTGCCACCGTAGATTGTGGCGCCGGTGAAATTTTGCTGTCGGCATTTACTGACGATTCCAAGCGCTGCCAAGGGTCCATCACCGTCATTGAGGACGTCTTCTTGCCACCCAAATCGATGAAGAACGTACCCGTTGACACCTCTGCCTCAGACGCCGGCACGTTTGATGTTCTTGTGGAGCCGGTTCCTCTTAATTGCGCCAAGAAAAATGTGCTCGTGCCGCGTTGCGTTCTTTCCATCAGCAATGGGCGATCGGCTTTGTGGGTGTTAAATTATTCTACTGAACCTGTCATGCTGCCCAGTGGAATGCGGCTCGCCCTCTTCGAACAAAATGTGAACAGTTTGATTGCGTCTTTAAGCGACCAGAGTGTAGACCTTGTTCAGGCAACTCACTATACAGAAACCAACTTTCTAAGCATGATAAACAAGTCGCTGTCATCAGAAAAACGCCAAGCCTTGGTCAAAGTCCTTGCCAAGCATGCCACTGTTTTCGACTTTGCACAGAATGAAGAGCAAACAAGTGTACCATATTCGCGGACTCGTCACGTGATCGACACAGGATCCGCTCACCCTATCCGGCAGAAACCGTACCGTGTGTCATCTGCAGAGCGCAAGATCATTGCTGAACAGGTAGAAGAGATGTTAAAAAAAAGGTCATCCAAGAATCATGTAGCCCTTGGGCTGCCCCTGTGATTCTTGTCCGGAAGAAAGACAGTACATGGCGATTCTGCGTGGACTACAGACGCCTCAACTCCGTTACTAAGAAGGATGTGTACCCGCTTCCCAGGATTGATGACGTCATTGATTGTTTGCATTCTGCGTCGTACTTCTCATCCGTGGATCTCAGGTCTGGATATTGGCAAATTCCCATGCATCCGAGTGACAAAGAGAAAACGGCATTCATAACCCCAGATGGTCTCTTTGAATTTAATGTAATGCCTTTTGGCCTGTGTAACGCTCCAGCCACGTTTGAGCGCTTCATGGACACTATTTTGCGTGGACTAAAGTGGGAAGTTTGTCTATGCTACCTTGACGACATTATAATTTTTGGCCGTACATTCGATGAGCACAACCGTCGTCTAGACATTGTTCTAACCTGCCTTGAGAAAGCTAAGCTCACCCTGAATTCTAAGAAGTGTCACTTTGGCAACCGTGAGACTCTGGTTCTCGGTCACCTGGTTGACAAGCATGGAGTTCGACCCGACCCTCAGAAGGTTGCTGCAGTTAGCAGCTTCAAACCACCTCAGTCTGTACGAGAGTTGCGAAGCTTTTTGGGCTTATGCTCGTACTTCCGTCGCTTCGTGCCTAAGTTCGCCGACCTCGCTTTCCCTTTGACGAGCCTACTCAATAAGGATGTGCCTTTTCGGTGGTCAGCAGAATGCGAGTCATCGTTTTCGCAACTCAAGTTTGTTCTTACCTCAGGGCCCGTGCTTCGCCACTATGACCCATCTGCTGCCACAGAAGTACATACCGACGCCAGTGGTGTAGGTCTCGGCGCCGTCTTGGTCCAACGCCATGGAGCTACTGAACACGTCGTTGCCTATGCCAGTCGTTGTTTAAGTAAACCGGAGCGCAACTACACTGTCACAGAGCAGGAATGCCTCGCGGTCGTATTCGCCGTCCACAAGTTTCGCCCGTATATCTACGGACGCCGGTTTTCCATTATCACAGACCATCATTCTTTATGTTGGCTCACTGGACTACGTGACCCATCCGGCCGTCTTGCTCGTTGGGCGTTACGACTGCAAGAACATGACTTTGAAGTTCGTTACAAGAGCGGTCGTCGTCATGCCGACGCCGATTGCCTCTCGCGGCTTCCCCTTCCGACAACCGAGTGTGACGCAGACAACTTCGATGAATATTTAGCAGTTGTCGATGCCCCATTTCCTGACCTGACCACTTTTCGCGCAGAGCAACGCAGTGACAACAGTCTCGCCCCTTTCTTTATCTCCGGAACGAACGGTCAACGCAGTTTCGTCGTAAAGGACGACGTTCTTTACAAGAAGAATTATTCCGGCATAGGCGCCCGTTTACTTCTAGTTGTGCCAACAAGTCTGCGACAACGCGTCCTCCGAGCTATGCACGACGACCCTACGTCTGGACATATGGGTTTTTCCAGGACATATCAGCGCACACAAGAACGCTTCTTCTGGCCGAAAATGCGTCAAAGTGTGACTGCATACGTTGCGAGCTGTGAGCAATGTCAACGCTACAAGCGTCCGACAACCGAGCCAGCAGGACTACTTCATCCCATAGCACCCCCTGGTTCTCCATTTGAGGTCGTTGGTGTTGACCTGCTCGGCCCTTTTCCGCGATCAACGAACGGCAACCGATGGATTATAGTGGGCGTCGACCACTTGACACGCTATGCCGAAACTGCGGCAATTCCTACAGCAACGGCCACTCAAGTTTCGCAGTTTGTGCTGTCTCACATTATATTACGCCATGGATCCCCACGTGTTATCATCAGTGATCGCGGGCGGCAATTTATTGCCGATGTAGTTGAAGACCTGCTTCGTCTCGCTAAGTCTCATTTTCGTCACACCACTCCGTATCACCCGCAGACGAACGGTTTAACCGAAAGAACCAACAGAACTCTCGTCAACATGATTTCCATGTATGTTGATTCCGGACACAAAACGTGGGATGCCGTCTTGCCCTTCATAACCTTTGCCTACAATACTGCACAGCACGAGACGACCAGATACAGTCCATTTTATCTGCTCTACGTACGCCAACCCCGCACAGCTCTTGACACTATTCTTCCGTTTTCTGAAACCGACCAACCTACTCTCGCCGAAACCCTTTGCCGTGCAGAAGAGGCCCGGCGTATCGCCCGCCTTCGTACTCTCGCTTCCCAGAAACGCTCTAAGAACCGTTACGACGGACGTCACCGACACGTATTGTACGAGAAAGGCGATTTGGTGTGGCTTTGGACGCCGCTTCGCAAGCGCGGCCTATGCCAAAAGTTCCTAGCCAACTACACTGGCCCCTTTGTTGTCATGGAACGTCTCAGCGATGTCACGTACGTGATATCGCGGCTCTTGTCTACTGGCCGCCGCTCAAGAAAGACCAACGTCGTGCATGTTGCCCGCCTCAAACGCTTTCATCGTCGCAACGAAACCTGACTCGCCCGGTGGGCATCGTCTGCAAAGGGGGAATTGCTACGATACTGGGAGAACGCATGGAAGAAGAGGAAAACGACGCAGGGGCACGAACTGTGATCTGCTCGATCCCTGGACTCTCGCATCCATCATCTCTTGTAAATAAACGCATCTCACCGTAACAATATGTTTCCATGGTCCACAAACTTTTGACGCTGGTTCACATGTATACATCTCATTTTCCACGGAGTTAAGCACGCAAGCAGCCGTTTCGGCATTAAACGTTGTTTTTAATGCCCCCGATACCTTTAAACGAATCTGCCGTGCGGGCGATAAAAAAAACGACAAAGAAACAACGAAAATTGTGCGTCTTAAAACAAAAGATATTCAGCTGGATGTAGTTTACATGTAGCCACCAACTTACGATAATGTTTACATCGTTTAGACCGGCTGGTATAATAACAGCCGGTTGAAACAGCATGGACAACCACCAGGCAAAAATAATTATTACTCACACTTAGCTGATCATTGCAAAAGAGTGTCAAATTTGTGAGCCAGTTTGGCCTGATTCAAAGATGTTCTTTGCTTACAGAAACAAAATTGCACGTAATATAACAGAAGCCTTACATATCAGGAGACGTTCAGATAACTGCGTAAGCGAGCCGTAAAGCTTACTAACGAAGAATTTTCCCGTGGCAGTGTCACGTGATTATTTTGTGGTTTTTGTAGACAAATACTTTATTTTGCAAATTGGTTGTACAATGTGATACCTTTTTTTTTGTATGGCCTTGCCTCACGTGCGCTACTAGAGTTTGCATATTCATGTAACTGCCTTTCCGCAGTAAACTGAGCAACGAGTCGGCGCTTGTCTGGTCCCTTGCATTCCATTCTCGTTCATTGTCTTGGGTTGGCGCTGCCACTTAATGAATGAACAGTATTGGTTTTGATGAAGAAGAAAACGCATATTTCCGCTAAACATTGGGGAACACGTATCAGTGTTGTTGGTAAGAGGAGGGTGAAAGAGGGAAGGGCAGGCCACCTGCTCGATAAATGAGTATTCCCACAACGGCGAGCTCTAGTATTCCTTGAACGTAGTTTCGGAGTAAGCCTCCCTTTGTTACCCCGCCCCCTCCTCCCCATTGCCTTTTTTTCTGGCCGGTCGTGTTGCCAGAAAATGCCCTTTCTATCTCCGCAGCCTAAGGACGGTCAAACGGAGCTTTCGGAGTCGCGCTCGATTATACCCCGCGCACGTGCTCTCGGAGGCTTGCTCGGTACTTCGGCGAATATAATTCACAGCACCACTGCCTGCCTTCCTTCTTTTTTTTTTTTTGGACCAGCCGCTGAAGGTTGACTAAAAGGTAACTTGTTCTGCACGCTTTGTGGGACCACGGCCGGGCTAGACTGCACGTGCGCGCTCAAGCGCGCACGTGCAGTCTAGCCCGGCCGTGGTGGGACGAAAGATGCCAGTTTGAATGACACAGAACAGACTCCTGTCTCTGAGAAAAAGATGGGAGAATTTGAAGACCCCTCGCTTTGCTGAAGAGCTGATGGCCCTGGGAGTGGGGAGGAAACTTTAGCTCGCTTCCATAAAGGCAGCAGTGCTTTAGCAAAATAGTTGAGGCTTGTGCTCGTCGGTGCCTATTTGAAAGATGCAGGACGCAGAAGAAATCTTTCTAGAAAGCCTGTTTCGCTCTTAACAAAACGCTGGGCTGTGTGAGGGGTGCTTCCCTAGTCTCGGATTGGGATGGACACAGCGACCACCTGAAAAAATTCTACGTTCTGAAAAATGGCCTTCGGTGAGGTGAAAAAGCGGGGGGGGGGGGGGTTGGGTTGGCTTATAGCTTTGGTGGGGGGCGATCGCCAATCGCCCCCCCCCCCCCCTGGATCCGCCACTGGCGGCACTGCGCGCGATCCACCTTAGTGCGATATTCCGCTTCTGTGCCAGTTCCGATGTGGTGATAATGGTAGCCGGCGTGGGCGTGCAGAGTGCTTTCGTCGTTTCGGAAATATTTTATTTTACTTTCATTTTCTTCTTTTGAAATATCAGAACTAGAACAGAAGCGAAATATATAGTGGGATGGCGCAGTGCTGCCAAACCTGTGCGCGCCTGTCAATGGTGATGACTGGACGGCGCACATTATACCATTCCTAATGATTGCCGCTGTTCGCGTTTCATTTGACGCCGATAGTACCTTTGACCAATCGACGATGTCAGCTGAAAAGTTCATCATGTGACGTCACACACCACATACGCCGTTTGTGTTGTTTTACGAATCAGAAGCTTTTAAGTTCGGACCTTGGCTTTCTGACTATCATTCCCAGGATACCCTGGATTTGGGACATCTGTACGTGGCGCCATCTCTCGGTGGCAGCAACGGCGTCCTCCATAGCTAAATGGGGAATAGGCGAAAAAAAAAACATATCTCTTGAAAGAAGCTAGTTATCAAAAACGACTCGGGGTTGTATACAGCAGATACCTAGAGTGCCTCGATGTCCTCCTCGCCCGCCCCTCCGTAGAGAGTGGAGACATCCTTTGACTGAGCTCTTGTCGCCAAAACCAGTTTTCGTAGTGCTGTCCGCCATTTCTCACGCCGAGCGTTGTGTCGAGACGCGCCTTCAAGTAGTCGGCAGGAATTTGATGCGGGTTTAACGACGGCGTTCTTTGAGCGCTTTCACACGAAATGCCTGGCTCCTTTGTGCAGTGGCGTAGCCAGAGGGGGGGGGGAAACCGGGCTCGTGCCCCCCCTCCCCCCCCAAGAATTTTTCCCCATGGGATACAGAACACAATATGAAACTCTACCCCACTTATCTGCACAGACCCAATATCGGATGACAAAGGTGCCCCCCCTCGCCCCCCCAAAAAAAACATTTCTGCTACGTCACTGGCTGTGTGCCACTGTGCTCAAAACCACTCGAGCAATGGTTGGCGACTGTTCAACTTTCCGAAGGACCCAAAAGGAGAACTGTCTCGGTGGCTAAGATCAAGCGCGACAATTGGCAGCCTACAAACACCTCGTCCCTGTGAATTGTGAGTATTACGCAATTCCCTCAAAGTATTTGTTTATTCTGCAATATTTTTGTAGCACGAGGGTGTGACTGAAAGATCTTCCTTATAATCGCGTTCGGGAGGATGTTTCTTGATGAGAGACAGCGTACGAAGTAATTTACAATAGTTACGCAAACTCTTACCTGTGAGTGTAAAGCATTCAGAAAACAAATCCCATTGTAAAGTTCTGCGCGTGTCTGTACCAGTTTTAGAAATAGAGTTTGGAATCTTAATTCGTACTCTGCGCACGCAAACTTGCACGTGACGTGGAAGACTACCGAAGCTGTTTCTTTTCGTACGCCAAGAGGCTGGGACGGCATGCTGCGCACTGTCTTCTAAAGCGTATTTCCGATGAAATCACCCCCTCAAGGTTGTGACTGCATACATAACAAACTTCCGCGGCCTAAGTTGGCAGGATGCTGTGAGCGACCACGAAGAAGCTGTGGAAAAGCTGCTAATTTCAAACTCCGCGAGGCTGAGGTGAGCGTGCACCTGCGTCAAAGTCGCGGCGATGGGAGCTAACAGGCATGCATGCAAGACATGTGCAGGAGTGAGGCTGCAGTGAACATTGAATCGTGTGTTGGTGTATTAGGCACAACTGAGACATTTTAGTTTCTCTTTGCGATGTATATTCTGTTTTGTTTTTTTTTCTTCGCTTGTCAAGTAGAGCCGGAGAGGGATATGGCTATTTTACGTGTTGAAATTAATTAAATTGTCATTTTGTTAGCTTATTATCTTTTGCCTCAGGAGTTCTGCCAAATACGTGTGACAAATGATAATAGATAACAAAGATATGCAATTGGATCAAAATGCTGACAGCAATCACGTATTCATTAGTCATTTATTAATTGGTTACCTGTGCTGTAGGCATTTCCTCAAGTAACTTATCATCATTGCTGCATAATGACTGTTTTGAACCAGCACGGCTTCGCGAGAAAATCTTCCTGAAGAGCGGAAATGCCAAGTAATATGGTGATTCGAACCTCAATATACCCATTGCTCTACACTAAGCCTAAGCAACGCGTTGTTTTACACCCGCAGAGCAAGATCAGCCGGTGTCAAACGACGCCGTTTTCGTTTTAAAGTAAATAAACTATCACGCCAACAAGCGGTCATAGGGCGTTTAAAGGTGGTTTCAGGCAGCAGCATATCATCGCGTGAAGCGGCGAATTTCATACTGCTGTTAGACAGTAAACTATCAAAAATGAGATTTAATAAACCATGATAACACATTAATGCATTTCCGGAGTATTATAGTCTACGCAAAGCCTCCGTACATCCTGCAAACAGCTCACACGCGCGCCGTCAATGCGCCCCAAGATCGGAACCGGCGTGAAAATGGCGGACGCAGTAGCAGACGACGCGGTTGTCTCCACTCCCTACGGAGCGGCGGGCGAGGAGGACATCGCGGTGGCAGCAACGGCGTCCTGCCATAGCTAAATGGGGAATAGGCAAAAAAAAAAACCATATCTCTTGAAAGAAGCTAGTTATCAAAAACGACTCGGTGTTGTATACAGCAGATACCTGCTGGAACAATTCGGTAAAATTGCAGTATCTCGCTACAGAGCGTGTGACTTCCCAGGACAATTGAACACAGCCCATTAGAAACACATGGGGACCCATTGTAAAATTTTAAACACTCTGGGAAGCCACGCGGTTTGTAGTGCGGCACTGTAATTTTAACAGAATGTTCAAATAAGTCTTTGCTGTATAGAACCGGGAGTAGTTTTTCATATCTAGCCTTTTTCGTGAGATATGATTTTTTTCGCCTATTTCTCCTTCAGTTACGGCAGGCCACTGCTGCCACCGACAAGAGCTGGCGCTACGTCCCCAAATCCTGGACAGATCATGACAGTCTATAGATCTGGATGTGCGTTCTTTCGTGGTAGTGTGTCCTGCTGCTTCCCCGTAGTGTGAGTGGATCTATAAACATATATTAGCCGAGCGATTGCGTTTCTCTCTATAACGCTTCAGGTTGTGCACCTGGAATGCCCCGGCGCTGTAGACGGCCGCCTCGTTAGCCGTCACGATCTGCAGGTGGCGGAGCACGGGCCACCGCTTCGCCGCTTCCAAAACGACGTCCGCAGATATGGACACCTGCAAGACAGCAGCGAACCACCTATTAACGTCATAAATACAGAACAACTTAAGATGTTGGTCGCTCCGACGCAGATGTATGGCAAAACTTGATATCGGCAACGCCAAAATTTTGAGCGCGTTTTCGTACTTCCACTCCGAGTGGCGGCATGTGGCCGCTACAGAAGGAAACCGAAGCCATGACCACTTGATCGCACTGTAGGATGCAAGTCACCGCGGAAAGTGCTAATTTTCATGTCCTCACGCCGGTGTACATGGTTCGTTCGTGGGCGTGCGCTGGGTTATCCATTGGGGGAGGGGGGGGGGGGGGGGGGGGGGGGCGGAAGGTTTCGCCGCAGCGAGTTCGACAGAAAACGAGTTTCGCCATTGCTGCAAAAAAAGAAAAATGAAAATTAAGCGCCGACGTGCTTCTCAGAGAGGCGTGCCTTTGGTCCCGGGCTTTCTGGGGGTGAAAGTGGGATACACACAGGTGTTGGAACGAAATATCAAGTGTCATCGGCCACCATTATTGTTGAAAACCCGCATGGCCACAACCCAGTACTTTAAACAATGACGACACAGGTCTGACTGAATAAAGCTTAAAGTTATGGGGCAGACTTGCCCCAACTCCCTCCCACTTTGCTGACTGGGGGGCGCCCCCCCCCCCTTCCGTGCGCACGCCAATATGGATGTGTACCAGTTGACTGACCGAGATTAAAGGAAAGAAGAAGAAACTAGTAAACGCCAGATCAGTGCTTTCCACGGCGTTCAGTCAACTGTCATTCCACCGCTAACACAATTTGTGTGCACTATGATTACTTGACTAAGAAGAAACAAGAAAGTGAACTATTTCGTCAACGTAAGGGGGGGGGGGGGTTGACTGGCTCACCCCCTTGGTGGGCAATGCGCAGCCCAGAACCAGGCTGCTCCACGGGCGCTGGGCGCCGGCATCCGAATTGAAGCCAAGGACCTTCGGTGGTGTGATGGTCACCTGCTCTGCCATGTTGGCCTCCAGCTCGGTCAACTGCAGAAAATGTGGGAAAGCGGCAATTTACTAACCGAATAAGATATGTCGTCTACACAGCTGAAAGCTCGCTATCTTGCACGTTTGTAAAAATCAGCGCGAACAGGACGGAACTCAAGACGAGAAGGACACATGTAGTACGACTTGTCTTGTGCTCCGTCCTGTTCGCGCACATTTTTACAAACATGCACGGTTTCCAACTCGCCCACCTTACTCGTTATCTTCCTCCAGTCCTTCCCCTGCCAGTGGCCGCTGGCGCTTTCGGACGTTGAGTGACACTGGGTCTCTTCGATTTTCTGCATCTGACAGTCTCGAACAGCCTAAGACAGTCCGGCGGCATTCAGTCAATGGGCGTTGGGTATTCAGTGCATCGTTTAATCCAGGTCTCGCAGGGAATTAAAGGCAATTGATGAGACCATAGGCGTGCGCAGGGTTCACCCAAAGGGTTCTCTATTAGAGCGAGTCATTAGGCTGAGGGTTCTGCATTAGGGTGAGCCAAGTTTTACAACAGCGCACTAGCGTAGCCAGAATTTTTGTTCAGGGGAGGGGGGGGGGACCTAACGCCCTATATGAATGTTCGTGCGTGTATATGTACACATTCCAAAATGAAAATTTGGGGGGGGGGGGAGATTCGAAGCCCCCCCATCCCCCCCTGGCTACTATTACCACAGCCTCCCCCCCCCCCACCCCATATGGGTGGAGTTCGAAGGAAAACATGCTTAGCAATGGCTACAAAACCGAAAGTTAACCAGTGGCGTGCTTCTCGCAACAGCCCGCCTTTGATCCCGGGCTTTCCGGGAGGTAAAGCCGGGAAGTAAATCGTTCTTGCAATGCAAAATCAGGGCTACTCGGCCGCCATTATTGTCAAAATCTGCATGGCCATAACCCCGAATTTAAACTATCACGGGACAGGTCTGACTTAGTAAATGTATGGGGCAGACATGGCGCCCCCCCACCCACCCCGGACCCCACTGTGCGCACGCGCACACCTATGGATGAAACTCGTGTATAAGAACTACGGGATAGTCGTATCGTAACGCTGTCCTCCAATATGAACACGAATATCCGAATATTCTGCCATCTGTGTGCGTTTATGTGTCTGTGCGCGGGCGTACTTGTGTTATGTGGCTGTGGGCCTTCTAGAATTCATAGTACCTGTGGTAGCTATAGCCTCATATGCATGTATGCGAGTTCGGGCGTCTGCACATAAAAAATTTGGAGACCGCTATAGGTCTGAGAAAACTTCGAATTTCCCAGCAATCTGTGACTGTATTCGGTCGAACTATGGATAGTACACGTTGTTAGCGCGTTTTGGATAAGGCCGGAGGTCTCAAGTGATACCTGCCTGCCGAAGCAGCGAAAATATTCAGCTTTTAGATGCGAAGTATCTTAAGGTGGAGCTCAATCCGGTGGTGGTGGTGGTGTGCGGCGTGACCACCCTTACTGCGCATGCACATACCCTCTCCACACACCTCCTCCCCACTTCCCCTCTCCCCTCCCCCTTTCCACTCTTCCTCTGAAACGCGGGCTAGACATGCCGAAATTCTCTCCTGCGCAACGCCGCGATGAGCTCGAGCGCATGCGCGTCCCCTCCCCTTCTCTCTCCCCTCCTACGCTGCCCCCCTCTCGCCCGCCTGTCGACCGCGCTCCCCGCTCGCCCTGTGAGAATTAACGGCCAGGCTAGATGGAAGATACGACGCGCGTAGCGTCCCTCTTCGCGTTCCACGACGCGATGTCGGTAGCATGCCCAACGAACGCCAACGGAACGCGATCGTGCAAGTGCTCCGGCTTCGCATCGCCTCATGGTCCCCTTTAGCGGGAGATGTTGTAATTTTTTTTTCTTGCGCCTCGAGGTTCATAAACTTCTGACGCCGACTGTACGTGTGAAAAACAAGATAATGTCTAATGAAAATAAAGGAGGAGAGGTCGACCTGGAAAGCGGGTTTCTAGCCTGCTACTCATCACGGGAGGAGAAGCAGGCTAGAAAGCCGCTTTCCAGGTCGACCTCTCCTCCTTATAAGGAGAAAATGTAGAGAAAGAGGAAAATACGATGATAGGTGACTATGGTATAGTACAATGAGTCACTGTACACACGCTGTCCTGCGCGGAGGCGTGCACAACGCGCGATAGTTTTTATACCGTAGAACATTCTCCAAAGACGAGCATCTGAACCTGTCTCGCTTAGAAAACCAAAGATAATATAGAAAAAGTAAACCATAACATAGACGACGGAAGGAATGTATAGGGGGCTCACATTGTCGCACTGTTCCATCAGGCCCGTGGCAGCTTCGGCGCTCAGGAACAGGTGATTCAGCCGGAGGGCGCTGCAGTCGCCGTACAGGACCCGAAGACAGGATCGCGCCGGCGACGCCTGACGCCGCAGCCCACGCGCGCGAGGAAGGGAAAGAAAAGAAATTAACACACCAGCGGTCTCGCCGCAAATGCTAAGTAGAGAGAAAACACAAGAGCGAAACAATATCTCTGTACGCAGCGACCAGGACCGTACCTAAGAGGGGGTTGAAGGGGTTCTGACACCCCCGAAATCTTTTCATGCTTTAACTTTTCGGGTGACACTAAAATGCACGCCTTCACAGCGACCACCAGTTGCCAAAGTTAGCCGTTCTACACAAACACCCCCCGAAAAAAATTCCTGGGTACAGCTCTGGCAGCGACGCTAGCAACTGAAAGGAAAAATTCCCCCACCTCCCCGAAGGGAATCGTGAGGAAATGCGAATGCATTTCTTGCGCCGAGAGTACACGGCGTAGTAATTTTAATGGCGTAAAGCTGGACACATTGACGCGCTCAAGTGTCTCCCTTTTGGGCGCCTCTTTCAACGAACGCTTCCTACGTGCGTTCGTAATCGCCTCAGGGGTGTTGCCACCGCCTTCAATGCAGCAGAAATTCGTTTAGAACGCGCTGTTTTCAGGCTGTGCCAAGGCAGCACAAACGCTACAAACGCGTTTCAAACGCACTGCATTGAGGCGGTGGCGCAGGGAGGAGAGAGAGCGAACGGCGAGAGAAGGAGCGGCGAAGCACTGCACCTACCCTCTCCACACACGCGGGAGCTCCGCCGAGCCAATGCCACCTAGAAAAGAATTTGCGCTGGCCGAGCTCCCGCGATGCGAGCGCCCTCACACGCCAGAGCGCGCTCCTCCTCTCCACTCACTCTCCGCTACTCCGCCCGCACCACCTGCTCCAGTTGCTAGGGGCGAGGATAAGCGCGCGCGCCCGCAGCTGTTGCTATGGGAGAGGGAGTGAGAGCGGAGAGGCGCGCGGACAACGCCGGATGCCTTACATAGCCCGACCAAGAAATGCATTCGCATTTAAAACATTGTGTCATACAAACGTTTGTGGAACGATGCACGAAGCTACTATAGGAAATTCAAGCGGGCCTCTAGAAAAGCTTCCCACTTGATGAAAAGTGCACGTCCTGGTTCGGGATTCAAGCCCGGGACCAACGCTTCTCAGGGGCGGTCGGTCCACCATCTGAGCTGACCAGGAGGCTTAGCAAATCGCAGCGCGAGGGCGAATGAATCGACAGTCCTCGTAGCTTCGAGACACGAACGACGGACAACAATTTTTTTCCCTTTGACAACTCTTTTTCCTTCTTGCAGGCTTCCGCAGACCTTATTTGCCAAGAATAGGCTTTTAGAATCACTGCACTCTATGACAGCTATTGAAAGCAGCAGCAAATGACCCTCTCAGGTACGCAAAGGACAACAATTTTTTTCCCTTTGACAACTCTTTTTCCTTCTTGCAGGCTTCCGCAGACCTTATTTGCCAAGAATAGGCTTTTAGAATCACTGCACTCTATGACAGCTATTGAAAGCAGCAGCAAATGACCCTCTCAGGTACGCAAAGGTGCGCCATCGAACTCCTTCGCCCTCATTTGTTTTCCCTCATTTTTGTACTTATGTCTGCAACAATTTTACCCATCATCTCATGCACTTGGAAGTTGGACACCTTCAGAACAGTTGAGAAGCAGGTGGAACTGCGTGCACGTTGGTACGATCTGAGCCAGAAATGCGATCTCATGTGCACTCTAAGAAAAAAAAAAGAGTCCGTTGACTCTTTTTGGGGAGTTCTGGCTTGCCACGTATATGACTCTCTTTTAAAGAGGCACGTTAACTCTCTTGTAGGTCCAACGACTCTCTGAAGAGTAAGAGAGTACAATGACCCCCCAAGAGAGCTGACTCTTTGGGGGGTCATTATACTCTCTTCAGAGAGTCGTGGGACCCACAAGAGAGTTAACGTGCCGGGGCAAGCCAGAACGGGGCAAGCCAGAACTCCCCAAAAAGAGTCAACGGTCTTTTTTTTTCATAGAGTGCGAACTATAGTGTAATGTGGACCACTGTGATCTTAGAATGCGATATCTTATAACGGTTAACTTTCCGAACCGTAATAAGATAGCACCCCTAGCTTCGGAAGATGCTGCCAGTGCAGCTGAACTTTCATGCAGGAAAGCGCAAAGTTGCCAGACCACTAACAATCATCCTCTACATATCTAACATCGAAAAAGGACGTGAAGTAATGTCCATACGTTTACGCCTTTAGGCTCCCTTTTCATCGTCCTATATATCCACGCTTCTTTCGTGCTTGTTCAAGCAAGGACTATAGATATATGAAACGACGAATCTGTGCTTGACGTGCTCTATGAACTGATCAACCCAGCAATAAGCGCTGTTCATTTACGGATGCCCATCGGGGCCGCCTCAGACGTAATTTTCCAAACTTTCTATTCGTCAGCGGAAAGAGAAAATGAAGGATGCAATATACACTTCTAATGGTGAACCCTTGCGTTGTTACAACGGCCTTAGCTTCGGACACTTGAGAACAGCGCTAACACGGGACACAGAATAGAAGCGACAAGACAGGGCGCTGACTAAACACTATGGCCCATTTCGCCGTAGCATAAACTCGGAATGAACTCTTTTCAGCTAAGCTTCGGCTAGCAATAGTTGCCACCTAGTCCCAGCAATATACTGGGAATGTGTTCCTTAAACTACCTGGACTGGAACCTGTTGCATACCTGATAGATACCGGTTATAAATTTTCACCTGGCGCAGTAACAGAGAAATTGAGAAACAACGAACCCAGAATTAGCGCGCGCGGTATCCCTGCGTTCATTTGAATAACTTGTTTCTATGCACGCGGCTAAACCTACACTCTCTGGGTATTCGGTAATTTGGGTAAAAAAATTCTTCGCATGTTACCCGGGCAGTGTAAAGGGGGGCACAGAGCGAGGCTTCTGGACCTGTGCATTGCGGTGACAGCGTGTGCACTTTGTGGCCCGCGAGTATTGCCCTGGCACGCATGAATGAATGTGATGAGGTTTTGCGAAAGCCCGTACGTTCGCAAAGGAACATGACAATAAGCAGCAAAATGGACGAATATCAAAGGAGGAGGAGAAAATAATAATATGCAGTGTTAAACAGCGTAAAAGACGCGCTTGGTCTATCAGCGAGGGCATTAGCAAAGTAAATTCTAATGATTCATGCGACGTTTCGATTGCCATGACGGGAGCCACAGCACAGTAACTTTGTCAGCTTCGTTCTGTCTCCTTCAATCCTTCCTTTTCCTGCAGCTCTCCCGATTGATGACATCAACCAAAATGGCACTTCCAAACACTCTTCTACGCGGACCCTGGCCCGTTCACCCAAGATGCGCACAATCGTGACGTACATGGTCACCCAGCTCGCCGTCGGCTAGAGGGCGCTGTTGCGGTATCCCGTCGTCCTCCTTGGAGGGCTTCCAGTGCTGGTGCACTGCGACGTCGTGCAGCAGGTAGAGGGCGTCCGCCGACGGGAACAGGGTGACCAGATCTGGCAGGGCATTCAAGTTGTGAACCAGAACCACGGTGGCGGCGCGTGAGCACAGCTGCGCCGTGGCCTCTTGGAAGCGACGCGAGCAGCAGAAGCGGGGACAGCCCGCAAACACCGCGACCTGCGAGGTGGACCTCCGTGATCACATTCGCGCGCCCAATCATCTAAGGGGGGTGTCAAGTCTGCGCCATACTTTTGCTCAATCGGACCCCGTGCCTTCATCGTTTAACGTACAGGGTTATGACCATGCTGTTTTTCATTATAATGACGGCCGAGGACTCCTTATGCTGCATTTCAAGAACTGAATTGCTTCTTACATTTACCCCAGGAAAGCCGAGGATCAAGGGCAGTGTGTTGTGAGAAGTACATCATCTTTTAATTTTCATTTTTGCCTCCATTGCGAAGCTTGTTTTCAAACTTTGGCGCTGCGGTTAAACTTTGTCTAGAGTTACTGTATACAGTAACCCTAACTTTGCCACCCCACCCCTTTAATGGAGAATCCTGCGCACACCCATGAGAATGAGCTCAATAGTGTCGATACTGATGCAATAAACCAAACCTATTGTAGCGAAGAGTAACGCTATGGTAACGCCACGGTGGGGCATCCTCTCCAGCGCTATCTATAGTGGGTCTCGCTACCGTGCATTGCTCGTGGACGTCGCTCGCGCTCGGGGTCCGTGAATTGAGCCGCTGACTGAGCTACCGCTCGACCCTTACGCCAGCGTTCAATAGACGTCTTTGCACTATAGACAAAGCAATCGTTAACGGCACCGAAAGGCGCCTCGTCACCTGGGCGCTCATCTTGCCCAGACATCCCGCCTTGTGTCGAGCCATCAGCGCGTCTCTACTCAAGCGCAGGTAAGTCCCGTCGCGGTGGACGCTGACCCCGTTGGGAAGAGGCTCGAGCCACGGCAGGGGCTCGTGGGGCTTGACCAGCACCAGGTCCTCCTCCGAGACCAAATCGTGCGGGTCCAGGCCGGTGAGCTCGCGCAGGCTTTCCATGGCCGCCGCGCCGCGGCGCGCAGGTCGCGCGACAGCGCCGCCTTCAGGCGGCCGCTCCGACCCTCTCTGCCGGCTGCTGCTGCCTCTGTCGCCTGTCGCGTGCAATGGAAAAAAGTCGAACTGATAAGAAATTGCAGTAGTACACTCTTAAAAAAAAGAGAGTCAAAAGGGAGTCACGTCTGCTTGACTCTCTTTGTGGCAGCCGATGACCACCTTTTTTTCTAAGGGGAGTCACAATGCTCTGGTCGACGCTCCTGAATGAAATAGATGACTCCCTTGCTCCAAGGGAGTCAGTGATGGTTCTGCATATACAGGGTGGGTTTTTTTTAAAAGAAAGCTTCACTGGCTGCGACCAAGATACAGTTCGCTGCTTTGGCTTGTGGTATACCGAAAAATTTTGGTTGAGAATATATAACATGGATTCGTAAAATGTGGAATTACGCACGTATTGTGTTATGGCTTCAGTTACGATATTGCTGAAACGGCGCTTCGAAAACGTCTACAAGTAAACAGGGTTCTTAAAAAATCTTGCCCCCAAGCGAAACATTGAGAGTTATGACAACGTTTAACAATGGCAAGCGCTGACAAATTTGCGAATCTTCGCACGTTTGCAAGCGAGGTTTGTAGATTCCTACGACAGCATGTATGGCAGAAAACATACATTTATTAGTGAAATGGACGTGCATGGTGTTGAACGCACTGGCGATCGGGAACACATCTAACTCGACGGCCGTAAAAACATGTGCCGCAAAGCTGGCATGATAACCGCGCAGACCGGTTATCAAAGCGACGCTTTACCGCGTCTCCTAAAGAGCGACAATACTACCAGAATTAAAGCTCGCGTGGTCATCATTTCTGCCCGCCACAGCTAAACAATATCTTCACGATAATCCGCGCGGGCCACCAAATCGCTCAGCAAACGTTGAGCACAGCTAGGCACGCACACACGGCCTCACCGCACTCTCCCTAGCCCCTAGAGCAGGGGATGCACGTTCACCTGCGCCCCCTCCCACCGTACAGCCCTTACAGACACACACAGGGCACGCTTCGCCTCCTCCACCCTGATATTATTCAATAGAGCTTTAACTATGCATGGATGTGTGTTCTATAGCACCAAAACAAAACCGAAACCATTTAGGCGTTCGTGGAGGCTACTTTAATCCAAAGCCGAAGCCATCAATACGAGACAGCCATTTTGGCGTCGTTGGACGGCATTGTTCGCGATCCGTCTCGTTGTGGTCGTTCTTTAGTCCGCCAGAATAATCTGTGTCGTCAAGCGTGATTGCAAGTGATCGTTTTGCGTGACTTTCTTCGTGCTATGCATTCGTGGCGTAGTATCGTATCGTCGGCTCGCTCTTGCCGTGTCTGGCTGATCGTTTTGCGTGACTTTCCCTCCGTGCTATGCATTCGTGGCGTAGTATCGTGTCGTCGGCTCACGCTTGCCGTGACTGGCTGAAGCAGTGTCACTCGGTGTTTGGGAAAAGCAGCCTCCGGACGGAGAAGTCCCTGCAGTAAGCTTCGTTTCGTCGTGAACTTGCCTGAGCAAGATGGCAGCGCATGACGGATCCCTGTGGCACCGACAGACGAAGCCTGTGGACGACGCTCCTACGGTCGTTATAGATTTCAGGTGAGTTCTGCCGGCTTCTGCCTACAACTCTTTTATTCGCTTCACACGTAGCTTTGCCACTTGTCTTTCTGATGTTCCAGTTGCACGGATTTTGCTATCGTGTTTCAATGGCTTGGCAACGACGAAAACCGCACTGGACTATCCAGTAGCGGGTAAAACGGAGTGGTGCGCGCCAATATCGTGTTTCCTTATTCCATACATGCCAGAAAAACATGAAATTGCGAGTTGAAATCTCGGTTGCAAGTCGAGTGTGGTGACACGTAGAGCAACGTTGCACCGATATATATTTGAAGGGTAAGTAAGATCAGCTGATCAAAATCAATCTAATGCACCCGGCCCGAACATGCCTGATATCCACATCATGATTTTGGCTCGTGAAACTCTAGAATTTAGTGCTTCTTTCCTTTGCTACCCAGACGTTGAAACACGTTTAATACGTATTTATTCGCTGCATATTCGAACTTCTCGCCGTGTTTGCTTGTTTGTTTGTGTGTGTGTGTGTGTGTGTGTGTGTGTGTGTGTGTGTGTGTGTGTGTGTGTGTGTGTGTGTGTGTGTGTGTGTGTGCGCGTGCGTGCGTCCGTGCGTGCGTGCGTAACTGCTATAAAACTTTGATGCAATAGCTTTTGTAGCACGGTTTCATTTAATTGAAACAGTGGTGACGATCTTATGATGCTAAAAATTATCATGCAACAAAGGTAAATGTGAGTTCACTTCAAAGTTGTAGTTTTTTTTTTTTTTTTTGTCCACAAACTGCATACGAGCATAACCTCATCCTCCTGTGATACTTGCTTTGTCTAATGTGGTGTGGTGCTAGTACCTAATAGTAAACACAACACCGGCTAGTAATAATGGCAGTAAACATACTGCTCAAACGCTGTGTTTCATGGATATTGGATGCCTTTGTTATACCAGCCGTGGTTCAGTTCGTTATTATTTTCAACACAAAGATAGTCTACAGTGATGTTGTGGGCAGTGGACAAAAATCCTTTAAAATGGACTTGGAAGAAGCGTTACGCTGCGAAGCCCAAGGACGCGGGTTCTATTCCTGACCCCGGCAGCTGCATATAGAAGGGGGCGAGATACAGAAACTCCCATGCCCTCTGATTTGTGCACGTTGAAGAACTCCAGGTAGTTGAAATTAATCCGTGATCTCCCACTATGTAGCACCGCTTAATCGCATTGTGCTTTTCGCTCATAAATCTCTAGCAATTATTGCTTCGTCATTATACCTCGAAACACTCGCTGTATCCTATTTGAATTCTATTCGCCATAGTCTGCAATGAATATTTAGCACTTTTTACAGCAGGGTGCCTCATTTGACATTCTTTTACAATGCACCTTAATTGTCCCAATTTCGTGCCATAATCAGCTGTTGTTTTTAATATGTATATAAGTCACTTCAGCACTGTTCCTTTTTGTTTGACCGCTTCTCATCACCTCGATTGTTTGAGGTGATGTTTGTGCTGCACAGTTTGCCCGAGTTTGCTCCCAACCCTCTATACTGGTCAACGCTGACTGGTGGGTTGTCCTTCCAGACAAACGGAAAAACGAGACCTTTGCCTGTTGATATAGATCTAAAGAAAAAATGGCACATTAGGCCTTTAGAATAGCTGCACCTTCGTGCAGCTGTTCTGAAGCCAGGCACTAGAAGGGCACGCTCACAATGATGCGACAGAAAGAAGGCAGTGAAGGCAAGCCTAGTCTTGTCGTACATTCGCCATATTTCGTGTAGCTGTATACACATTTTGCCGTTTTCTTCGTTAAACTAATAATAACATTTGGCGTTTAACATCCCAAAACCACGATATGATTGAGAGACGCCGTAGTAGAGGGCTCTGCAAATTTCGACTACCTGGGGTTCTTTAACGTGCAGCTAAATCTAAGTACACGGGCCTCAAACATTTTCGCCTCCAACGAAAATGCAGCCGCCGAGGCCGGGACTCGATCCCACGACCTACAGGTCTTCGTTAAATACTGCTAGTCTAGTGGTTATGGTGCTCTACTGCTGACCCGCAGGTTGCGGGATCGAATCCTGGCCGCCGCGGCCGCATTTTCGATGGAGGCGAAAATGGTTTAGACCCGTGTGCTTAGATTTAGGTGCACGTTAAAGAACTCCAGGTGGTCAAAACTTCCGAAGCCCTCCACTACGGCGTCTCTCATAATCTTATCGTGGTTTTGGGACATCAAACCCCAACAATTATTATTATTATTAAAATACTGCTGCCATGCTATACAGGGTGATTTTTTTTCAGACAGTACATATCTTTTATAAAAAAACTCTATGACAGTCACGCTCCAGTAGTACTCTAGTTCGAGGCGGAAATATTCTGCCGCAACAAAAAATGCGTTGACGGGACTAATTAACAAAAACCGTTAACTAATTTTTATTTATTGACTTGAGGGCAGTTGTTTATATTAGAAATTTGTAGTGCGTGCCGCTTTATGGTATACCCATTTTTCAGAAATCATGAAAGTTTTACGTAACTCGAGATATTTATTGTGAAATTTTAAGGGCTAAATCAAAACTGATCGTGTCCGGCACACAGAAAACGCGGTTTTTCTGTTACGTCAGACCGGAGCTGCCCGCGACATGGGAGTGACGAAATTTGAATGAAGGCGCGTCGTGGTCGTACCTTTTCGTGAAAACTGGCAAGTCGTCTAACTTGCGTCAGCGGATCGCCTTACCTTTGCATGTGGCGTTTGGTGCTCATTTGTTTCTTACGAGACGCGCGCATCCGAAACGGCAGTAATATCAACCTTTTCTTTCTATGTTTACAGATAAGTACCACACATCGCACCCAAATAATAAGCTGTTTACTTGTGTATTTCTGAATGCTTGCAGATTTTCCTGATCACATTCTGCTTCTGCCCACCTTCATTAAACTATCATCACCTTCTTTTCACGTGTAGCTCCGAGCTTACGTAACAGAGAAGCGATGTTTCCTGCACGTCAGGCGCTATCAGTTTCGATTTCGTCCTTGAAATTCAAGGATGAATATCACGAATTACGTGTAACTTTTGCGATTAAAAAAAATGTGTATGCCATAAATTGGCACGCGATACAACTTTCTAATATAAACAACTACCTCCAGGTCAGGAATTAAAAGTTAATTAATGAGTTTTTGTTAATTAATCTCTTCATTGCCATTTTAGTTGCAGCAAACTATTTCCTTCTTGACATAGAGTGTGTGCGCGAAAACATCTTGAGCGTGACTATTATACAATTTTGATAAGAAATATGCGTTCTCTAAAAAAACATCCTTCTAATTGTACGGAGGTCATGCAGCGGAAACAGTTGCAGCTGGCTAATACCTCTGTCACACGGCCACCACCGAACTCCATTTCACTCCGTTCGGCATTTAACTACCTGATGGAGCATTACGAGAATGGAGTTGTGGCCGTGCTACACGGCTTGGTGCAAGCTTTCGACGGTTGCCGCATGGGGCAGAAACAGCGCTGCTGCGCTCGTCGAAACGTCCAATTTTTGCCGGTGCAGTCGCCTTTAAAGCAACAAAAACGTGTTTTTTGTGTGTTGATGAAGTGCTCGGAATCACCATTGCTGTCACAGTGCTTGTGCGTGCGCCTCACACGTGCAGAAACATGTTTCTGCACGTGTGAGGCGCGACGCCAGCGACGCTTCACAGCGGCGGCTTGGTGAGGCGTTGGTGTGGAGAGTATACAAGCGCTGATGTCCGAAAAAATACAACTAAAACTTACACTACGGGGCGTGAAATGCTACGCAGAAAAGAGCATATAGTTTTTAAAATTATAATTGAGCTCATTAGGACGATTTTGCTAGTGCGGTTTTCAGCGTAGCAGTAGCTGGCTGGGAACGAGAGTACTCCATCGAGCCGAAATGGTCGTTACCGAACTTCCTCCACCAAAAGCTCCATTTAACTACCTCAGCGAAATGGTGACCGTGTGACATGAACCCCATCTCCCTCGAGGAAAAGGCGAGGGAGTTAAACGGAGTTCACGGGTGCCCGTGTGACAGGGGTATAAGGGAGTAACAGACCCTCAAAGTACAGCAAAGTTAATGAGTATCCCTGGTTTTGTTCATTGCCATGACACTTCATGGAATCTGGTGTGTGAGCGCTGCCCTTGTCAGATTAAAAGGTGATCGATCTGTCTGTCATCATGTGTTTATTTTGTGCACTTGACTATTTCAGGTTGCTTCAAGACTGCACATTGAAGCTCTACAGCTGCATTTGACCAGGAAGCCTCCTTGGAAACTTCGTGTCTCGAGGTAGTCAAGACGTGTCCAAGAATTCGGAATAGCCACGCTTAAGGTCTGGCCGTGAGTGGTCTCGAATCAGTGCAACCTGCTGTCCTTTTCGCCAGAATGCCACCTGACCCTGACATGGTCTGGGAACACGACACTGCCAAGCTCATGCACGCAAGCTGTGTCACCTATTGGGGTCCTGTATCTCAGATGACTACATGAGAATCCTGTACTACATGAGAACTACACATGTTGCATGTTTTGCGCTGTATGCCACATAAAATATGTAATGGATGTCGCAAAGAAGTGCTTGATGGCTGGCCATTGATTCCTATTCATAAAAACTGACTGCTGGCTATGCTAATGTTTATGCCAGGTCTAGTATATTGCCGCATTTGACAGTAATGAACGATGTTAGCGAAACTATAGCTTTTCATATCTCACTCATTCTGACAGTAATGTGTCTCGCTGTATTTCTGGACGGTGTTTCTGTATTTCAGTTCTGTACAGAACTCTCCATACCACCGCTAAATATATATATTTATATATATCATACCTTATATATATAAGGTACTTGACACACGACGTACGTTTTAGCATTAGCATAGTGCTAAAACGTACGTCGTGTGTCAACTGCCTTCCTACAGTATCAGGACCTTCGTGATCTTTCTGTAGCTCTTATATTTAAGGGTCATTCCATGCCAAGTGTCGCAGACGTGGCGCTCGCACATCGCAGCTTTTGCTGATAAAATTTGTGCCTTTTTCCTGTGCCACATGGAGTATTGTAACAAAACATTCTTGCTCGAAAAATTTTTGACGGTCCTGGCACCCCCTCGAATTTCGCTTCTATTTATTAAACTGTACCTAATAGAAAAATGTGTATAAAATCTACTTTTGTGTGTTGAGCTTCTAAACTGCGCTTGCGCTATCGCAGAGGTTCTGTTTAGTTGTCCCATTCATTATTTCCGAATTTTTGTGTTTCACTACCAGCTACGTAGCTTCAAAAACTACAAAAATCTTCAAAGTTCATGAATTTTTCTTGAGCTATCTGGAACTCACCCTAACCAATATTAATAATAGCCTGATTTCCAGGAAAGTGTATTTTAGTACAGAAATGTTTAGGGGTAAAATAGACTTCAGATCTTTCCGAAAAAAATTGTGAAATTAGAGAAAATGTACGATTTGTTGCATGTTTGACCATATTTTTCATACTGATGCGGTCAAAGTAAAAATCCTCGTCATGCGGCGTTTGATGAAAGACTTCATCGTTAAGTAATGAAAAAAGTCTTATCAAATCATTTTTTTGTTTTAAGGAAGAAAATAATTTTTGAATTTGGCCCTCCGAACGCGCAGTGCATTTCATTTTGTTGCCACTTCGCCGCAAAGCACGTGGTAGCCCTTGCAGCTGACACTCGTCACAGGCAACGGCCAGATGCGAGATGTATGTCAGTGGCTCGTGAGTGGTCGAAAGTCTTGTCACGTTGATGTCAGGGCGACGAGTAATGAATTGGCGTTACATTGTGAGCTTGCTTGGCGGGCCCAATGGGAAGTATGGACGCCCGAGAGCAGCCTATGGCGTCGTTGGCACAATGTGCTAGAGGCCGTCTGTACAACATGTATACCCTGAGAAAGAAGTGTGTACAGTGTGCATTATTTCTTTCAGTATGTGTATGCTAGTTGTGCAGACGTCCCTCTAGGACATTGTGCCAACGACTCCACATGCTGCTCTCGGGCGTCCATATTTCCCATTGGGCCCGCCTAGCAAATGCTCATTGTAACGCAAATTCATTACTCGTCGCCCTGACAGCGCGACAAGACTTTCGACCACTCACAAGCCGCTGACATACATCTCGCATCTGGCCGCTGCCTGTGACGAGTGTCAGCTGTAAGGGCGGCCACGTGCTTTGCGGCGAAGTGGCAGCAAAATGAAATGCACTGCGCGATCGGAGGGCCAAATTCAAAAATTTTTTTCTTCCTTAAAACAAAAAAATGATTTGATTAGACTTTCTTCATTACTTAACGATGAAGTCTTCTATCAAACGCCACATGATGAGGATTTTTACTTTGACCGCATCAGTATGAAAAATACGGTCAAACATGTGACAAATCGTACATTTTCTCAAATATCACAATTTTTTCGGAAAGATTTGAAGTCTATTTTACCCCTAAACATTTCTGTACTAAAATACACTTTCCTGGAAATCAGGCTATGATTAATATTGGTTAGGGTGAGTTGCAAATAGCTCAAGAAAAATTCACGAACATTGAAGATTTTTGTAGTTTTGAAGCTACGTAGCTGGTAGTGAAACACAAAAAAAAAATCGGAAATAATGAATGGGACAACTAAACAGAACCTCTGTGATAGCGCAAGCGCGGTTTCGTAGCTCAACACACAAAAATAGATTTTATACACATTTTTCTATTAGGTACAGTTTAATAAATAGAAGCGAATTTCGAGGGGGTGCCATGATTGTCAAAATTTTTTTCGACCAAAAGTGTTTTGCCACAATACTCCATTTGGCACAGGAAAAAGGCACAAATTTTATCAGCAAAATCTGTGATGTGCGAGCGCCACGTCTGGGACACTTGGCATGGAATGACACACACACACACACACACACACACGCACATATATATATATATATATATTGAGAGAGCGTAGGCATGGGCAAGTTGGTTATTCATGTTTGACTTTTTGAGCGCGCAAAAGAACAGGGATGAAAAACGACGCGGACACAGCGCTGACTTCCAACATATGCTTTATTTTCTACAGTGGTACATATATATATAGACAACAAAAAGCAACGCACGCAGGCGCATTGTACAGGAAGGCTTTATGTAAAACCACAAATAAGTATGCATGATAAGCAATCATACAACCTGATACCGGATTTTTTTCTTCTTTAAGAGATCAAGCGGTCATTCCTGACTACCACTATCGTCTAGTCACCCTGTGGGCCTTGCTTAGAAAGTCTAGTTCTTTTTGGATAGGTCAATTGAAGGTGCACTAATGCACATGTCTCCCAAACTTGCAATCTTCGCCGCTTCAGTTATCTCGCGTGTTGTTTGTGCCTGGCTCCTTCCTGTCGCAGTGCACTGCGAATACATGTGATCGCACCCACACTTCCTGCAGTGGAAAGCCACATGTCCCACACCTCCAGTTCGCACGTTATTTGCGTGCTCACGCAGCCTGTCATTGGCACACCGTCCCGTCTGCCCTATGTATTTCTTGCCACAGGACAGCAGTAACTCATAAACGATGCTGTTCTCACATTTAACAAAGCTTTCTTTGTGCTTTTCTTGGCACCTGGGTTTTTCAGAACCACTGTAGGAGGCCTTGCACAGATTATAAAGCTTGCTTGGTGCTGAAAGGACGACTCTTATGTTGGCGTTGTTCCCTATCTTTTTCAGCCTATGTGAGACATCGTGAAGGTACGGTATGACAGCGCATTTCTGCTTGACAGGCTCCGTTTCTGGTGAAGCCTGCTCCTCACCCTCGCGAGCATGTTTGACAGTCTTGAGAAGACCCTCCACCACAGATGTGACGACATACTGAGGAAACCCCGCCTTTTTCACGCGGTCAGCTTGCGCCTGGAAACTACACGAACAATTGTGAGGACATGAGCGGCGAAGCGCATTCATTAGGGTTAATTTTGCAAAACCCTTTTAACTTGCTTGGAGTGGCCCGAAGAAAACGGCAGAAGCGGCTGATTGGCCCTAGGCTCGTACGACCAGCAGACCTGGTCTCGCTCGAAGAACATTCGTATGTCAAGAAAACGCAAGGCGTTGTTTTGCGGCATTTCATGCGTGACTGCGAGCGGTTGCAGGAAACGCGTGAACAGATGAAGTACGTTTGAAGAATCATTGCCAAATTCGCCTGGACTTGATTCTAGAAAGACAACGTAGTCGTCTACATATCTAAACACCTTCTTTACATTTGTGCCTGTTACTAGAAACTAGAAACAGAGCTAACAGGCACAAATGTAAAGAAGGTGGTTTAGATATGTAGACGACTACATTGTCTTTCTAGAATCAAGTCCAGGCGAATTTGGCAATGATTCTTCAAACGTACTTCATCTGTTCACGCGTTTCCTGCAACCGCTCGCAGTCACGCATGAAATGCCACAAAACAACGCCTTGCGTTTTCTTGACATACGAATGTTCTTCGAGCGAGACCGGGTCTGCTGGTCGTACGAGCCTAGGGCCAATAAGCCGCTTCTGCCGTTTTCTTCGGCCCACTCCAAGCTAGTTAAAAGGGGTATTGCAAAATTAACCCTAATGAATGCGCTTCGCCGCTCATGTCCTCACAAGTGTTCGTGTAGTTTTGCAGGCGCAAGCTGACCGCCTGAAAAAGGCGGGGTTTCCTCAGTATGTCGTCACATCTGTGGCGGAGGGTCTTCTCAAGACTGTCAAACATGCTCGCGAGGGTGAGGAGCAGGCTTCACCAGAAACGGAGCCTGTCAAGCAGAAATGCGCCGTCATACCGTACCTTCATGATGTCTCACATAGGCTGAAAAAGATGGGAACAACGCCAACGTAAGAGTCGTCCTTTCAGCACCAAACAAGCTTTATAATCTGTGCAAGGCCTCCTACAGTGGTTCTGAAAAACCCAGGTGCCAAAAAAAGCACAAAGAAAGCTTTGTTAAATGTAAGAACAACATCGTTTATGAGTTACTGCTGTCCTGTCGCAAGAAATACATAGGGCAGACGGGACGGTGTGCCAATGACAGGCTGCGTGAGCACGCAAATAACGTGCGAACTGGAGGTGTGGGACATGTGGCTTTCCACTGCAGGAAGTGTGGGTGCGATCCCATGTATTGCAACAGGAAGGAGCCAGGCACAAACAACACGTGAGATAATTGAAGCGGCGAAGATTGCAAGTTTGGGAGACATGTGCGTTAGTGCACCTTCAATTCACCTATCCAAAAAGAACTACACTTTCTAAGCAAGGCCCACAGGGTGACTAGACGATAGTGGTAGTCAGGAATGACCGCTTGATCTCTTAAAGAAGAAAAAAATCCGGTATCAGGTTGTTTGATTGCTTATCATGCATACTTATTTGTGGTTTTACATGAAGCCTTCCTGTACAATGCGCCTGCGTGCGTTGCTTTTTGTTGTCTATATATATATATATATGTACCACTGTAGAAAATAAAGCATATGTTGGAAGTCAGCGCTGTGTCCGCGTCGTTTTTCGTCCCTGTTCTTTTGCGCGCTCAAAAATGTCACACACACACACACACACATATATATATATATATATATATAAAATGCTTAACAATTGTGGTGACGTGGCTAAGGACTACGCATTATTCGCAGGATGTTGTGCCTATAGTTTAGGTGCTTGCTGATAAAACAGTAGGTTGTCATTACAATGTGAACATGTATGAAATGGCATGAAGTGTTTAAAACCGATTCAAAGAATAATTTTACGAATCCCAGAAATTTCAGTTTGTTTATAGGATGAAGGCATGCAGACGTGAAAGAGAAGACACAGACAAACAAACGCTAGCGTTTGAGCTGTCCGCATCTCTTCTGTTTCGGTGTTGCATGGCTTACTTTCTTCTAGAATCAACATTTTTTGTTGTTTTACGCGAGCGGAAATTGTTCTGAGACTCATCTATATAAACTTCGAGTAGTATTTTATTTCCCCCAGAGGAATCGAGTGCAGCACTGTAAAGTTGCTACAAAAACTTGTTGCGGCTGTCATGCATCCACCACAGTGTTCCTGTTTGAGTAAACCCGGTGGAAGTGCCTTGTTGAGTAACAAGAGGTAGCGGCACCAACTTTCGTCGATTGTCAGATAAAAACCCTAATGATGTTCGCTCTGATTTGAAGTTCTTTTGAAATTCTTGATCAATCTCTATAAAACTTGTTTAGTTTATGTGTATTTGTACGCTGATTTTGAAAATGCAAATATTTTTCTACTATTGTATGTCGTGTTAAGTATATCAAACATTTCATGTGCCATGTTAGGCCTGCACGAGTTACAAAGTAAGCATATCACAATAATATGAAATGGGAACTGTATGCAACATAACCAGAATGCATGTCCTAAACCCACTTAACAATAGTCATAGTATGCTGAACATTGACCAGTAAGTGTATGTCTAGCTGGTGATTCGCTCACGAGAGTTCAATATTACGTAACTTTTAACTCAAATGGGTTTAAAACGCGAGTTCGTATGTGGGCTAGTGGGTTCATGAACATTATGCCAGAACAGCGCAGTAAACTCCTTTAAAACTATTGCATACAGTTTTTATCCCCTAACTATAGCGATATGTCGATTTACTTTGTAACTCCAAGTTTGGAAAGGCTTGCTCATCAAGACACATGAAATTTTTATGTGTAAAAACTGTGTTTTCTTCCAGATAATTGCATATTTGAAATCGCCACATAAGTAAACCTAAACTCAGCAAGTTTCATCAATATCGACCAAGAAGAAAAATAAACGCATTATTTGTTGCAGAGTGTCTCATTGAGTACCACGAAGTGGTCACACTGACTCTTGCCAGGGGAGTCATGTACACCACTGTCCTTAAGGACAACGGAGTCAAAGGAACGCTCCAGTGGGGGTCAGCGTTACCATGGCAAAGGGGCACCCTGACTACCTAGAGGTACTAGCGGGAAATAAAAGGTAGTCATGTAGACTCCTGCGTTGGGAGTAACGTAGACTCTCTGCTTGTGAAGAAGGGAGTCGTTGGTCTGAAGAACGAAGGGAGTCGTTTGACACCCCAAATTGTGAAGAAGGGAGTCGTTGGTCTGAAGAACGAAGGGAGTCGTTTGACACCCCAAAAGGTCATCATATGTGTAGCGAGGCGATTACCACCCAAAGGTAGTCAGTACAGACACCCTTTTTTTTTAGAGTGTAAGGAGAGCTGTGCTAGTTAGTATGAATGCATTGTAGAATAGAGCGTGATACACACACAGGCTAGACAGACGAAACAAGCGCCAGCATTGAACAAAAAGAAAAATGGGACACTGAAATACAGAACACAGCGCTGACGATCAACTGTCAGCGATGGTCAGCGCCGTGTCCTGATGGGTTCAATGTCCTCCAATTTTTTGCAAAATGTTGGTGTTTTTTTTCGTTTTT